>NC_143580.1:233044937-233057437 GCF_048544385.1 Mastigoproctus giganteus | reverse complement strand
GCTATGAAAGTTGTTTTTATTTTCTCTGCATTCTTTGTAATTCTCGGCGTTGCCTCATTTAGGTCTGTAGCACGTGCAATATCACATGGTCTTTCATTTCGCTCAAAGCGTTTCACAATTTCATATTTTTTCTCTATCGACAGAAGCGGACTGGCCATAAGCCTTACGGGGGAAACCACGGTGGGCCGGAGGCCGGTGTGATTTTGGCCATAAACCGTAGTATGAGGCCACTATAAATTTTCCCGGGTAAGAATTTTTGACCCAGTCCGCCTCTGTTTATCGATATTGCTTTTTTTTTTTTCTCTCTGAATCTGCAGTGTCTTAGCCAGGACGCTTCCTTTTCACACCTTTTAAGTATTTCACTTATTTTTAGGGAATAAAGCACAATTACAAAACGAGGAGGCACGCTTGATACACATAAACAAAGCTGCGCGCGTGTAGCAACTGAATAAACAACACCGTAAAGGCCGAGATACACTATTAACACCTCACATTTTACTAAAGCACATTTCTGGGGGTTACTACCATAAAACAATAAAAACAATTTCCAGTTGCGTTTCTGCTAGTGGAATCTGTTATAAACTGGTAGTAAACTTCATCTAATTGCATTTGCGATTATATCGATAGCTGGAATTGTGTTGGTTTTTACGTTATTATGGTGAAATGTGTTTCCCCTTCACTGATATAAAACACATAAATACATTTTCAGAATCTTCTTCGTTCCTATTGTGTTGCATTCAGTTGGGGTGATTCCGCATTCGACTGCCATTTCTTGTAAACACAAAGGCGAATCGTGTATAAGCGAATTCGGTTCGTGTTATATAAGATAACATTCCCCTATTTATAAATCATGTATGATCGAATTCGTGTAATGCAAACACGTGTTATACGAGGACCGACTGTACTTGATTTGCTTATCAGTAGTGATTCTTCATGCATTAAGAATCTGCAGATAAACGAACCACTAGGTGGCAGTGATCACAGTGTGCTGAAATGGAATTTACTCAAAGAGGTAACTACCATCAGGGGTAAAGGGAAGGGTTATTGCTTTCGTAAAGGTGACTACGATGGTCTGAGACAGTATTTAAATTCTATACAGTGGGACCAACTGATGATTCTACCAACAGCAAATTCAAAATGGGAAGCATTCAAAGAACTTATCTTAGAAGCTACTAGGCTTTACATACCAACTAAGAAATATTGTTCAAGGTTTTGGCCTAAATGGATGTCAGATGAACTAATGAGACACATGGCAGAGAAGAAAAATGCAGGGGATACATATAAATTAACATGTGACACAGAAGCCTATGATAGATATAAGCTGGTCTGTAACCAAGTCACAAAGGAGGTTAGGCAGGCAAAGGCAGATTATGAGAAATCTTTGGCAAAGGATGCAAAGAAAAACAGCAAAGAGTTCTTTACTTATGTAAACTCTAGAAGGAAGGGGATGAATCAGATTGGTCCACTTGATATCAATGGTTCAACTGTTGATGATCCTGCTCAGGTAGCTAACAAACAGGTTTAATGTCCAAGTTCACAAACACTACGAAGGCTGGCAGGGTTGTTAATGACAGTACGCTACTGCAACAGGATCTAGAAAAGTTGGGCAGATGGTGTGAGAGGTGGCAAATGAAGTTTAATGACAAATGCAAAGTACTACATACAAGTAGCAGTAATCCCCAGAGTAAAGTACCAACCATGCGGTACTACACCCAGGGTAGTGGAAAATGAAAAAGACCTGGGGCTAATCGTGCTGTCAGATATGAGGTTTTCTGAACAGTGAGTAAAGCCTTCAGTCTTCCGTTTGAGACTGACTAAATTTATCACTGTGTTCAAATTTCTTTAGAAGTTCCTTCCCTCACTAACAAGAATAAATTATTCCAGTCTGGTACAGAACAAAAACAGTGCCATTCAAGGCAATTTTCAAGAGGTGAATTTAGGCTTGTGATGTTCAGCTTCTACTAAAGATGCTGGTTTTGAAACAATTTGTTCTTTTGGGGGGCGGGGGAGAAGAAGCACATCTAAAAGGTTTTCTATCAATAAAACTTGAATAATTACAATTGCTTACAAATGTGATTAAAAGGTGACCTAAAGTTATGATTTTTTAATTTCAAAGTGACAAAAAAAAAAGGTCAACTCCGATTACATTTGGATAATGCAATTTAACTTTATAATGAATAAAATCTAGTATTAATAAATTTCTCTTAAGACAGAATTTTATTTAGAAAAATACTAACCTTGCAACCTGCATATTGTGCAAGCAGCTATGTTTAGTCCATACTGGTATGTCCTTATATTTTCCTTTGTAACTGAAAACAAAGAGCTATATCTCGTTATGAATATACATTTAAAACTAAGATCCATGCTATATATCTTAGTTTAGTTGTTACATAGACACTATGATCAATTTAAAAAGGTAAGTAAAAAAAATTCATCATATAAAAAACTCATGATTCTGTTATCTAGTATTATTCCAGTCTCTATAAAATTTATGTATATAAATACAACCTGCAGTTCTCAATATAGATCAACAATTTAAATACCAGTATTCTCCCTGCATGAGATAATGGCAGTTCACACATGACTTTTCTTTCAGTGTCAGTTTAGATTTCACATCCAACAGTATTTCCAATCACTGAATTGGCTATGCAACATCTTACAATGTAAGTAAAGTAAATTACTTCCTGAATTCCAAGCAATAAAGAGGGCTTCATCCCACCACACCAGTTCTGCTTACCAAAAGTGGCCCAATGGGCACTCACATCCTTTCGTCCGGGCTTCGAGTCAAGCAAGCCGGACTTCTCACCCTTTTAAAGTTTGAGAATAGGTTGAGATCGTTTCGTCCCCAAGGCCTCTAATCATTCGCTTCACCGGATGAGCCTGATTCCCTCGAGTGCCAGCTATCCTGAGGGAAACTTCGGAGGGAACCAGCTACTAGATGGTTCAAATTAGTCTTTCACCCCTATACCCGGGTATAATAATACATGAGAGTCCAAGTGTAATACATGAGACCACTGGTAAGCAACTTGTATAATAAAATTCACATGCTGCCACAAAAAATGCCCTGCTTATTCATAACTGCCTTAACCTTTTTAGGAGAGTTCTCCGAAGTGAGGTTCTTCATGAAATTTTGAAACTTCATAAGAAAAAGAAAACTTTGTACAAAATTCTTTTAAATATTAATTTGAATTAATATTTAAAAGCATTTTGTACAAAGTTAATATAATTAATTAATTATTTAATGTAAATATTAGTTAATTAATGTTTTTATTTTAAACTGGCTGCTCAATATTAGAGTGAGAATACTGTTAGAAATCAAATCATATTTAAATAAGGGAAAAATTGAAAAAAAAAAATCATAAATTTTTTAAATTCGAAAAAGTTGTAAAAAATTTGTAAAAAAGTGATCACTACTCTGTAATACTATTTCCTACATCTATTTATGTATTGCATTTTTCAATTTCATTAAATTTTCAATTTGTAAGCCAAAATCAGAAAAATGCAATCTGCTCCTCCTCCAATTTCTAAAGCTATTTTCTGTTGCCATCTATTATAAACTATTTACAATTACTTGGAAATGCAGCAAGAGATGGCTGCGCTTACAGGAATATTTTAATACAATTCATATATTAATGGACAAATATTATTTGAAACAGCCTTGAAAAACTTGTATATGCATACAAACTCCTCAGGAAATACATATTAGAATTAGCATATGATGCAAGAAAGCAAGCTCATGCAGCATCAGCCCAAAAAAAAAAAAAAAAAAAAAACTTCCCATTTCACCCCTCCATTCGTACCAAATACCTGTCCAGCTCAGCCTTAACTTTATTTAGGCTATCAACTTCCACAAGAAAAGATGGAAGTCTGTTCCACCATAATCAAAGACATCAAAAGAACACAACCAAAAAGCTATCAATCAAATAGTTACATAAACATAAGTATTGAGAGAGTATTATAGGCTGGGACCGTGATAAATATAATGACTGCAAAAACAGATACAGTGGGCAAGTACATCTGAATGAGATATCAGGGGTGGAGGGAGAGGGGATTTACTTTTTGAAATATATACTACAACTTGGGGAAGGTCACTCTCAATGTGCCCATACATGAATTCTCTGTGATTCTTCACTCACTTCTTGAAGAAGTGAACACAAATGTAAAATTTTAAGATGTCACATACTGTATAATAATACTATATGCAAAACACTATAAAATTTTTGCCTGTATGGTTCCAGCAGTCTTTTCAAATTGGACAAGACATTCAAAAGTCAAAGTCCAATTCAGATTTCAAATTTCATTACAGATGTACTTTGAATGACCCGTACAAAAATGCATATAGAACCTTATATTGCTGCTCAGGAAACAGTAGTGAGTAAGTACTCTGAATTTGAAATAATCTGATATTGAATTATCAAAAATATACCATATATACCGTAATAATTCTAACATAGTTGGTTCAAATTTTAATAAAATTAAACTTCTGATACAATTCAATACAAAACCCTTTTTTTATAATATGGAAATTTGTACCATCAGTAGGAAGCTGTTCCAGTGGATGCTTAACTGGCAAGAGACAAAATAGTTATAAACAGTCATTGCTCTGAATGGACTAGGGCTAGGAATGATTTAATACTTGGTCCTTTTTGTTTCTGATAACCATTAACAAAACTGATAAGACAAAACAAGTCCTGCCAATGATACAAAGGATGGAAGGGCAGGTAACAACAGTAACTAGGTTATGCTGTTTTGAACGATATAGAAAATTCATATGGTTAAAAAAAAGGGGGGGGACAGTTAAGATACAATGCTGATAAATAGAAGGTTCTGTATTTGGGTAACAGTAACCAAAAATTAATGGCCAGTCCTATATCCCTTCCAATTAATTAGGAGGGGGAGGGTGGTAAAAAGTTTTAGGGATAAGTATACAATCTGACGTGAGATTCTCCCAGCATTGCAGACAGGTTACCAAGGATGGATTTCTATCTGTAATGCATGAAGGTGTTCCAGTAAGGACAATGAAGTGATTAATCCTTTATACAGGGTGAGTCAAAAGTCATACACCATGGAGTAAATCAATTTTATTATAACAGATATTCAAAATGACCACTTCTAACTCGCAAAGACTTTTGAATTCTTTGTGTGAATGACGCCTTGACACGTATCAATATCTTCTTTTGTAATTTGACATCATTCCAATTATATTGCTTCCTTAAATTCATAAATGTTTCTTGGGCAGTTCTGGTATACAGCAGACTTTAAATGATTCCCCAAAGTAAAAAAATTGAGGAGTGCAAGGTCTGGTGACCTGGGTAGCCATTCAACTAGGCCTTGTCATCCTATCTACCAGTTGGGGAACTGTTCATTGAAGTAGTTTTGCATAACCAATGAATAATGCAGTGGTGCTCTGTCTTGTAGGAAGAACACATTGATCCTTCAGTGTAAAGGAAGATCATCCAGAAAATCCATCAAGTAATGTTGTTGCCAAAGGAATAAGGGCCAATTATTTTACCATCCAATATTACAGTATAGGGATCATTTTGCAAGTTAGTTTCTTCCATCCAATTAGATTATTATCTGACTAGCAACAAAAATTGTCTGCTGATGTTACCACTTATATAAAATACTGCCTCATCACTGCAGAAGATGGAGACAGCACAGATCATTTTCACAAAATGATCTGTGCTGTTGCCATGCAAATCCTGAATGAGTTACACTTTATACAGGTGAAAAGGTGAAAATGATATTATTGAAGAATGTGCACTACAAAACTTTAGCTAACCCCTGTTTCTTGACTTAACTTCCTTGTTTATTTTTGGACTGTTTGCAAGCTGCACCAAAACCATTACTGATGTTTCTTCATCAGTTGCACTTTTTGGTCTCCCACTTCAAGGATGATCAGCAACACTTCCGGTTTCTTTAAAACGGTTTATTAGTCATCCAACTTTGATTGATCAATTGGAGACCAGTGTGAATTCTGCCCGTTAAATTCTTTGGCAACTGAGGTGTGTAGCACTTGATACCCCATACATAAACACTAAGCTCATTCTGTCATACTTACATAATTATAAAAAGAAAAAATAATAATAATTTGTATTATTTATAATGGTGTGCAATTTTTGAATCACTTTGTACATTACACTGAAAAGATAGAGACAGCCTACTCGTCTCTATCTTTAATAAAAGAAATAAAAGCTTGGCTGTGTGAATGCAATCGATCAAGAGTTGCTACATGAGTATGTGTACAGCTGGAAAGTAGAATGACATGTGACAAGCATGGGAAGAAGACACAATATCATGGACTTTCAACAAGGCATTATTCTTGATGAAAGATGGGTGATGTCCTCTAAGACAGAGCATTTAATGGGTTGCTCCTCATCTATCATTATGTGAGTGTACCAGGAGGGACAGATAAGATGCAAAACAACCAGCTTACAAAAAATCTGTAGTGCGAAGCTGATGATGGATGAATTGGGTGAAAGATGACTGCAGCAGCTTGTCTACAGGAAGGTCCGTGTACAATGTACGACAGTTGAGAGCACTCAAAAATGACTATTTCAACTTCTCTCCATTGAATGGGGTATCAGAACTAATGGCTAGCCCTACTATTTGCATGTCACAGTCGTCTACATCTCATCTGGCGCTCCAAACACTACAGTTGGAGAATAGCTGAATGGAAGGTGTGGCAAATCACAACATATTTCCTTTTGTAGCATGCCAACAGAAGAGTGTGTGTGCCAACAAGAGGCAACAAACCCCACATACAAGGCATGGACAGAAGGCAGGTAACAGCATTCTGGTCTGGGGAATGTTTTGCTGAGATACCATATGTGCTCTGATACATGAACAAAAAAGTTATTTGACGATGGAGATGTGTTGCAATATTGCATATGCACACAAAATGCTGATGTTACTGCTGTTCTAATTACTGACAGCAGACAGCACAATAATGCATTGTGTCACTAGGCTAGGTGTGCATAGCAATGGTTTGCTGAACACTAAACACTTCATTCTTCTCCAGTGGCCTTCAATTTCACTGACTCAAATTTCCATGGGATGAGATCGAACAGGCTGTTAGACATATAGATACACCACTCTCCAATGTAGAACAATTATGGAATGTTTATAAGGTGACTGTAGCTGAGTGGTCAGTTGTGAGAATACATAAGTACACGGGCTTTGAGTGACTGTGGTTCGAGCCTGTGTGATTATTAAACACCGTATTTAATAATACGGTGACGTTTCTTGTATCCTCTCTCTCCTGTGAACTCCTCTGACTGTGTGGTCATCCCAGTGTATAAACACAACATTCATTTTCTTTATATAGATATCATGGCAAGCCATAAATCAGATATTTTCATGCACCTCATAACATTCATGCCATGACATCTGCAAGCCATTCTGCAACCTATGGAGGCTTGATGCTATATGCAACCCGTGGAGGACTGACTCTATATGCAACCTATGAAGGCCTGACCACTTATTTCAATGTAAAAGCATATTGGACCACTTATTTCAATGTGAAAGCACATTGAAATAAGTGGTCCAACGTGCTTTCAGTGTATAACACATGGTTAGTCCACATCTCCAATACTGAATGTAGATGTGGAAACTACATTTCAGGAAGGATGTGGTCCTCTGGGAAAGAATACAACAAAGAGCAACAAGGCTACCTATCAAACTAAAAGAGACATTTCACAAGGGGAGATTTGAGTTTTAAGTTGCAAAATCATCTATTTGGGAATCTGAGATTTTTCAGGCTTTAAAGGGTTGAGCTAATGATAAAAACTAGGCTCCTTTTCACTTTCTCAGGTAGCACAAACTAGAGATAAACATTAAAGGTATGAAAGGTTATTTGCAAACAAGATAAAGAAATATATATATATATATATATATATGCATCTTTAATCAAAAAATAATTAGATATTTGAATAAACTGAATATATATCTTACAAGATCAATCAATGATTGATCAACCAAGGTCAATCATTATAAATATACAGCTTCTAATGAAATATAATACTCCTGAAACTGGAGACAAGCATTCTTATGCTTATGCATTATGTTAATAATATTTTTTATTTAAACAGCATAGAATTTATTAAACACAATATAGTAAATAAACTTACCTCCACCCTTTTATACAATTTGACATCTCTGGTGCTTCAAAAGGTGCTGCTTTTAAAACCTGAAAAAATAAAACATTTAATTTTCTTTTTTATTTCTCACACACACACACACACACACACACACACACACACACACACACACACACACACACACACACACACACACACACACACACACACACACACAATATATATATATATATAATTAAAATAAAATGTGTTAAAATCCACTATATGAAAAAATCAGTACCGGCTAACTCTAAAATATAATAATGAATATCAATACCAGACAGGAAATTTCCATAAAACATGTAGCTATGTATTACAGCTAACAGAGAATAATTACAATTAAAGTAAAACTTCATTCAAAGTTCAAGGGACCAGAATATGCCTATTTCCATTTAAATGAATTCCATACAAGATAAAAACATCAGTATTAAGGAGAAATTTTGAATACCTATGATAACATCATAGGTATTTCAAATACCTATGATGGACAGGTATTTGAAATACCTGTCCATCATACTCTTCACAATCTGGTCTACAGACCAGATTGTGAAGAGTATGATGAGAGTCTTTACATGCAGATGGAACTGGCAAGCAAATGCGAAAGTGATATTACGGGTGACTTCATTCTGCCCTAGACTGATTGAAATAAGTGGAAGGGAAACTCACCATGAGAAAAAATATTTCTATATAAACTATATGGTTATTATTTGTACCTGCATGTCAGAGGTAATACCAGGGGTGAGAACCCCTAGTATTATTATTTTATTGTTATTTGCAGGGCTTAAAATACAGGAACCACTGGCAGGTAGTGATCACGCAATCATCAGTTGGAAGATGAAAAGAGATGTTGCAGCAGTTTATAGTAAAGAAAGGATGGGTTTTAGCATTAGTAGAGGCATATGATGCAAGTAAGCAAGCTTATGCAGCATCAGTCAAAAAAAAAACCACTTTCATTTCACCCCTCCGTTCGTTTGAAATACCTGTCCAGCTGAGCCTTAAATTTATTTAGGCTATCAAAACTTGCAAAATTTCTGATATCTGTCCTACACATCTGTCTTTCTTCAATCTGAATTTATGCCCTCTCAGGTGATTATTCTGAGCAAGAGGAAGAATCCAATCGGCATTGAGCATACTCCAACCATTCAAGGCTTTATACATCTCTATCAGATCACCTCGCAGATGCCTAGTCGCCAGACACTGAAATTTGCAAAACTTAAGCCTTTCTTCGTAAGAGCAACCCTTTGTTCCATTCACTAATCTTGTTGCCTTTCTCTGTACTTGTTCCAGCAGCTCCACATCCTTCTTGAAATGAGGCCTCCAGACTTGTATACAGTACTCAAGGTGTGGCCTGATCATTGCCTTATACAAGGGAATAATCACCTCCTTATCCCTGATAAAAAAATTCCTGTATATCATTGACAAGACACCATGAGCTACTCTTGCAGCCCATCTGCACTGCTCAAAGAACTTCATATCAGCCTGCACAATTATCCCCAGGTCCTTTTCATTCTCTACCACTATCAGTGTAGTACCAGAGAGTTGATACGTTGCTCTGGGGTTGCTGTTTCCCATATGTAGAACTTTACATTTGTCAATGTTAAACTTCATTTGCCAACTCTCAGCCCATCTGCTCAACCTTTCCAGATCCTGTTGCAGCAGCATAGGGTCAGTAGCGTCCTTAACAACCGTGCCAACCTTTGTATCATCTGCAAACTTGGACATTAAGCTTGATATACCATCATCAATATCATTTATAAATACAGAAAACAATAATGGACCAAAACGCTGAACCCTCCACTCATAACATTAGTCCAGGATGAGCAGTGTCCATTGATTAACACTCTGTCTTCTCCCTTCAACTATCCCTTTATCCATAGCAGCAATTTGCCTCCAATGCCACACTGCTCCAATTTGTGCAGCAGTCTTCCATGTGCAACAGTATCAAAAGAATTTCTAAGATCCAAATATATGATATCAAAGTTATTCCCTGCATCCAGTTCTTTTGTGATTGCATCATAGTATCCAATCTAATTGGTCAGGCAAGACTTTTCCTTAACAAAACCATGCTGTGTCCGAGCTATATTTGAAGTCTTGTCTAGATGATCCACAGTGTTTCTTTAACCAGTGCCTCCATTAATTTTCCTAGAACAGAAGTTCAACTCCAAGTCTATAATTACTTGTGTCAGCCTTTAATCCTCCTTTATTTATTTTATTTTATCTTTTTTGGTAGTTGTTGGCGCATTGGCTTCTTTGGCCATAATGCACTTCCCAAGGTTTTTGCAGTACTTTGATCCAAGCCCGAGGTGGGATTCGAACCCGCAACCTTTGGGTTGCCAGGCAGGCACTTTACCCACCCGGCTAGCCCGGTCGGCAACTCCTTTGTGAATTGGGGTCACATTTGCACATCTCCAGTCTATGGGTACCTCCCCTGAGTCCAAATAAGCTCTCGTAATTATGGCTAAGGGTTTGCTTACTTCCTTTGCTACCTCCTTTAATATAACTGGATAGATCCCATCCACCCCAGGTGCCTTTTTTATGTTTATCTTCAACAATTTCTCCTCCACTTTCCTCTCAGTTATTACAAAATCATTTAGCTCACTGCCAGAGTTTACTCTTCACCTCTGGCATTCCCCTTCCTGAATAACTCCTCATGTGTGAATGTAGATGCAAAACACTCGTTTAGTTTGTTAGCCACCTGAGCAGGATCCTCAATTGTTGAACCATCAATATCCAATGGACCAATCTGATTCATCCCTTTCCTTCTAGAGTTTACATAGGTAAAGAACTCTTTTCTGTTTTTCTTTGCATCCTTTTCCAAGGATTTCTCATAATCTGTCTTTGCCTGCCTAATCTCCTTTGTGACTTGGTTACAGACCAGCTTATACCTATCATAGGTTTCCATGTCACCAATTAATTTATATGTAGACCATGCATTTTCTTCTCTGCCATATGTCTCATTAGTTCATCTGACATCCATTTAGGCCTAAACCTTGAATTTCCTAGTTGGTATGTAAAGCCTAGTAGCTTCCAAGATAAGTTCTTTGAAAGCTTCCCATTTTGAATTTGCTGTTTTTTGCTGAATTTGATGTGAATTTGTAACATCATCAGTTGGTCCCACTATATAGAATTTAAATACTGTCACAGACCATCGTAGTCGCCTTTACGAAAGCAAAAACCCTTCCCTTTACGCCTGGTGGTAGTTACCTCTTTGAGTAAATCCCACTTCAGCACACTGTGATCACTGCCACCTAGTGCTTCCTTTATCTGCAAATTCTTAATGCATGAAGAATCACTACTGATAATCAGATCAAGAGTATTACTCCCTCTAATTGCCTCCAGAACATGCTGATGTAGAAAACAATCATCCAATAAATCCATAAAAGCCTTGCTAGTGTGTGAGTGACCAACCCACAAATTCCAGTCAATATCTGGGAAATTAAAATCCCCCATTATAAGACTCTCTGATTTACTGGCCCACTCTATTTCCCTGTACAATATATTATTATACTCATCAGAGTCATTAGGCCTATAGCACACTCCTACTCTCAATTTTGATTTCCCTATGCTTATGTCACACCAAACTGACTCGACACTGCACTGTCCAGCGATGTCCACTGGCTTCACTTCCTTGGATTTTATGTATTTCTTAACTAATAGCATAACCCCTCCTCCCTTCATATCCAGTCTATCCTTTCTGTAGACGTTGTACTCCCCAAATTCCAGTTCTGCATTCCTTATATCTGTGTGACACCACGTCTCTGATATCCCAACAATATCTGCCTTTGATGTTTTGAGCAATACCTCAAATTCATCAAATTTATTTACCAAACTCCTAGCATTGGTGTACACGCAAGTATACATGTTCCTATTCTTAGCTACCCTAACATAACCCATGTGTTTACTTGTACTGCAATGACTCCCAGCAATCTCTGAAATATCATGCATCTTGTTTTCCAGGCTGCTGCTCATTCCAATAGAAGCAGTGCAAGAATCACTTTCACCTCTGCCAGTGGCTACTGTTAATCTATTAGTCCTTGTATCCCCCCAAGCTAGCAGTTTTCCGACCAACCTAACACTGCCTCGATAGCATCAGCAAATATTCTTGCACCCTTTCTATTTAAGTAGAAGCAGTCTCTCCTGTTAACAAGTACAGTCCAGGCTGAAAAAAATTCTACCCCTTGAGCCTTGCACAATCTTTCCAGGGCCGAATTGATAGACAAGGCTCTCATCATATACTCCCTCCTATCGTGTCTGGGCAGAATTGCAGACACTTTCAAATTCAACCCTAATTCACGGCTTTTTTTCAACAGTGACCTGTACATGTTAAGTAATTCTGCCGGTCTCCTACTCTTTTATTTTCAG